>NW_026057577.1:64637987-64682704 GCF_023721935.1 Panthera uncia
AAAATAGACCTACCCTATGACCCAGCAATAGCACTGCTAGGAATTTATCCAAGGGATACAGGAGTACTGATGCATAGGGGCACCTGTACCCCAATGTTTATAGCAGCACTCTCAACAATAGCCAAATTATGGAAAGAGCCTAAATGTCCATCAACTGATGAATGGATAAAGAAATTGTGGTTTATATACACAATGGAATACTACGTGGCAATGAGAAAAAATGAAATATGGCCTTTTGTAGCAACATGGATGGAACTGGAGAGTGTGATGCTAAGTGAAATAAGCCATACAAAGACAGATACCATATGGCTTCACTCTTATGTGGATCCTGAGAAACATAACAGAAACCCATGGGGGAGGGGAAGGAAAAAAAAAAAAAAAGAGGTTAGAGTGGGAGAGAGCCAAAGCATAAGAGACTGTTAAAAACTGAGAACAAATTGAGGGTTGATGGGGGGTGGGAGGGAGGGCAGGGTGGGTGATGGGTATTGAGGAGGGCACCTTTTGGGATGAGCACTGGGTGTTGTATGGAAACCAATTTGACAGTAAATTTCATATATTAAAAAATAAAAAAAATAAAAAAAAATAAAAAAAAAATAAAACCTGCTTTATAGAGTACAGTTTTATGATATAATGCGATACCAATCTCAGGTCAAGTAAATCTATATACCTAGAATTATTTTTTTTTTTTTGCATAACTAATTATTTCAAGGAAAATAATAACTTCTACTTCTGCTTTCTGTGGGTCAAGGAGGAGTGGTCTCCTGCCGGTCCAGGGTCTGCAACCAAACTGTTTTGCAGGGATCTCTGCTTCTACAGATTGTTCTCTCAAGTGGCTGGCAAATTAGTACTCCTTACCACATAGACCTCTCTGTTGGGCTGCTAGAGTGCTCTCACAACATGGTCGCTGGCTTCCCCCAAAGCAAGTGGTCCAAGGGAACATGGTGGAGGTGTTGATGTTTTTTATAACCAATCTTAGAAATTCATCATTTCCACCATATTCTATTGTGCTGTAAGTACAGCATAGGAGGGGACTATACAAGGGCATGTATTTTGGATTCTGGAGACAAATCTATAAGTCTGTATGGATGTGTGTATGTCTCATATGTATTTAGCACATCTGTTAAATTTTTCAAATGGATATTATTAAAAGTAAAGTAAATTCTTATTATAGGGGATTCACTTCTTGTGGCTAAATACAACCATTTGTTTAAAATTAAGGCATGCTATAAGAGACTGTTAAAAACTGAGAACAAACTGAGGGTTGATGGGGGGTGGGAGGGAGGGGAGTGTGGGTGATGGGTATTGAGGAGGGCACCTTTTGGGATGAGCACTGGGTGTTGTATGGAAACCAATTTGACAATAAATTTCATATATTAATTAAAAAATAAAATAAAATAAAATAAAGGCATGCTAGTTTTTATCCTTCTAACTTTCTGTATCATGATTGTATAAATTAGAAGATTGACTTCACTAAAATTATTTTAATTTATGGATTTGAGTCTAAAGATCATTTCAAATGACCACATTGTTTCAACCTGGAATATTACTTGTCAGCATAATTAGTTACTTTAGCCTAGAACTTCAAGTATGAAACAAATGCTAGAGAACTAAGTAATTCATGTTCCTTTTTAAAATTGTTTTTAATGTTTTATTTATTTTTGAGAGAGACAGAGCATGAGTGGGGGATGGACCAGAGAGAGAGGGAGACCAGAATCCGAAGCAGGCTCCAGTCTCTGAGCTATCAGCACAGAGCCTGACATTGTGCTTGAACCCATGAACTGTGAGATCATGACCTGAGCCGAAGTTGAATACTTAACTGACTGAGCCACCTGGGCACCCACAAGTAATTTATGTTCTAAAGATGTCTTGTTGACTTGTAAAAAGTAGCTTAGAAACCAGGAGATTTGGACTCAATAAAATATTTCTCTGTGCTCAATATAAGAACTTCTCATACTTCTCAAATCACTTGGGTATTGTGTTATAAAGCAGATTCTGAGCCAATAGATCCTGAGTACAGCTTGAGATTTTGCTATTTCTAACAAGAGCCAAGGTATTGATGATGCCATTGTTCCTCTGATGACATGCTAAATGGCCGTGTTCTATGCAGTGGGGGTTCCTTGAAAGAAAATTTATTATAACAATACTTGCTTATTATGTAGAATTCAGAATATGCAGAGTTTCCTAATACAGATTTATATTTAAATCATTCTAGAGTGGAAAAAAATATTCTTCCATAGATCTTCCATATAAAATTTCAGCCACCCCCTGCCTTTAAATAATTATTTTCAAGTAGAATATCTTTTTTAGAATGTGACTTCTTTCTAACCTCATCTTCTAAGGGAGAAGAAAGGCAATTACGTAATGTAAGACATGTGCTGCACCTTTAGTAAATATTTTTGAATAATGTAATGGTTTCATGTACTTAGTCATATTTTGATTTAACCCTTACGTTTTCTTCTTCAGGCTGAAATATCTTAGAATCTAGTTACTGCAACATTTTTTTCTATTACTCTGTACTCACCATTTGACTCTTGTGTCATTCCCGCATCTGTTCCATGCCACGCCCTGGGTCAGACTATTGTTGAGATCATTTATTTATTTTCCAAATGTCTGAAGCAGTCCTTGCTTTTTGCTATAATTCTCTTTATCCTTAATCTTGTCCTTATGGACATAATTCTTTATAGAGCCATTACTAGCAGGGTTTATTCTATTTAGGGGAATTTGCTTACCTTCACACAGAATTAGAAGTCACTTTCTGAAGACCTAATGTGTCTTCATTGATTCTTCATTGTGATTCTTGATTATATGCAACACAATTTGACTGTCTACCTAAGGGAAAAAGTAAAGTTTATTGGAAAGATTTGAACAACTCAGAGTCTGAGAGAGAGGAACACTTTGGCCGACATAAAGCTGACTGACTTTTCAACTATGCCTGTAACTTTGTCATCTATTGAGAAGTCAAACCTCCCAATTTCAGTCATCTACCTGCCTTTTCTGACTGCACTATGGCAGTGAGAGGGACGGGGTGAATACACATTCCCTCTACCAAGTCTACTCTCTGGAGAAATGCCCTTATCTAGGGAAATCAAAGATTCTCACAGGAGTAAGAGGAGAACACTTGAAGCTGGGTCCAAAAAAACATACAATGTCCACTATCCACCAGTTTGGTAGAGCCTATAAAAATGGCAGACTCATATTATTGCCTCAGATTATCCGAGTCCATATTTTATACCAGGAGACCAGTTTGGGGACAGCAGTGACCTAAGATACCTTATTTCTCTCAACTTGTTGCCTCTCTGGGTTATGCTTTCCCTGAAGGCAGATCAGGAAAATGAACATCTCAGATTTAAAAAGAAAGGTGCTATAGTGTGGTCCCCTCCCGTAAGAATCTTCTACAACACCCAAGGAGATGACAACCTTTATTTTTTTTTTTAATTTTTATTTTTTTTTTAATTTTTTTTTAACGTTTATTTATTTTTGAGACAGAGAGAGACACATCATGAACGGGGGAGGGGCAGAGAGAGAGGGAGACACAGAATTGGAAGCAGGCTCCAGGCTCTGGGCCATCAGCCCAGAGCCCGATGCGGGGCTCGAACTCGCGGACCGCGAGATCGTGACCTGAGCTGAAGTCAGACGCTTAACCGACTGAGCCACTCAGGCGCCCCAACAACCTTTAAATAATTTCTTATCAAAAACCCCATCCTACTATGAAGAGAGAAACTGAGTCAACTGGAATAGTAGAAACTGTTTTCAACTTTTAAACTCATTTTTTAAACCTGAAAGCAACTCTAGAAGTAGTAGTTTTTGTTGTCTCTCAAAATAACATAGCTTAAGCCTAAATGCTAAATTTTCAAATCTTAGGGTTGATGTGAACACAGACAAGATGTGCTCATTTTGTCCTAAAGTCACACTGTCACCTAGTGGTTTCTCACCCAAAAAACCTGAGTGAAAAAGCTAATGGCTTATTTGGATATTTTATTCTCTCATGTATACAAAACAGTTAAAGGACTGTTTGTCTTTTATTTATTTATTTATTTATTTATATTTTTTTATTAAAAATTTTTAAATGTTTATTTATTTTTAAGAGAGACAGAGACAGAAAGTGAGTGAGTTAGGGGCAGAGAGAGAGGGAGACACAGAATCCAAAGCAGGCTCCAGGTTCCAAGCCATCAGCACAGAGCCCGATGTGGGGCTCAAACTCAGAGCTGTGAGATCATTACCTGAGCCGAAGTCAGATGCTCAACCGACTGAGCCACCCAGGCGCCCCAGGACCATTTGTCTTTTAATCTCTAAAAGGTGTTTTATATCTTTAACTTCTATTGGTTTGGATACCATTATAACTAATTCTTAAATCTTTTTTATTGGAACACATGGAGAATTCTTTATATTACCAAGGAATATTTTGTGAACCTACCTGTTTGCCTGTGTCTTATGAGAGTGGGTGTATAAACCAACTCCAGTTATAGCGCCAGTTTCCTATTTGCTTTAACAAACTACCCAATTAATCTGTAACTTAAAACCTCTTGAGTTCTCCTTTCTCACACCCTCTCTGCCTTCAGTCACTTGCCTTTGTGTGGTCCTTTCTCCAGAAGAAATGCACTTTAAGTGTCTTGCATACAGTGGATTCTTCATGCCGTTTGTTCTCTGATTATTACTATTGAGCAAGAATTATAGGACATTTAAAATGTAAATCAGAAATACTTGTCCTGAATATCCTCTTTGGTACAGAGTACAGGCCCCAAGCAAAACTGTGAGGTCAGTGAAGATTAAGTTTGGTAAGTCTTCCTGTCTAGCCACAAGTGTTGCTCCATGCAAAGTTCCTTCTGCCACACAGCTGGAATTTCTCTCCCTCCAGTCTCCCCTACTCTTTCTCCTGTACTCTCAAGTACAGGCAAGAGGACTTATCCTATATTTCATCTTCTAAAGGAGCAAGTGCATAACAAGCTAATCTAAAGAACTGATCAAAATGGGAAACTGATAGAGAAGAGTCCTGGCAGAAAGGATGCAGAATTTAACAAAGGACTTTGGGGAGCATGGCCTGTCACCCCCAGTGGTGACTTGGGTGGAACATAAGCCTTCATTTAATGACAAGCACAGTTGATTCATGGTTGTTAGTCTTTGTTGTTTGTAGAAATTGCCATCATTTCATTGTTACTATTCCATAGTTTCTATTTCCTACTCTGTAAACTTCCATGTAAAATGCTGGTTTGAATTTACAGAAAAGAAAAATAGTAAGTTGTAATACAGAAATTGAAAGCAATGATGAGAGACTTTTCAAGATCAGGATACACCATTGAAATAAAAGTGGTCCTTGGCTAAATATCACACTTCTAAGCTGTGAGAATAATTATTAAAATTAGTATTTTTCTACAGTGACTAAAGAATCACATCTCACTTTTGTAGTTCTTACCAAAGTCACATGAAAAGCCCTTTTGAGGTTCATTCAGAAGAAGAAATATTTGATTCTATCTTTAACATTAATTAGAAGGCTTTATTTTTTTTCCTTGTGTGTTTAAAATAAGGATCTAGGAAGCATCTACGAAGGTCTTTGGCACGCAACACTCAGCATTTTAAAGTAGCTTGTAGAACTTCTGGATTTATTGGCAGAATCAGAATATACCTTATTATAATGAATTCTAAATCAACTTTTTAACAAAAAAATTTTTTAATGTTTATTTTTGAGAGAGAGACAGACAGACAGAGTGTGAGTAGGGGAGGGGCAGAGAGAGAGAGGGAGACACAGAATCCAAAGCAGGCTCTAGGCTCCACGCTGTCAACACAGAGCCCGACGCGGGACTTGAACTCACAAACGGGGAGATCATGACCTGAGCTGAAGGCGGACGCCCAACCAACTGAGCCACCCAGGCACCCCGAATTCTAAATCAACTTTAAAAATATATCACCAGGATATTCACCTATAACTTGCTATAATATTCATGGGAATCAATGTACCTACAGAGTGATTGTCTAAGGATCTGGCATACTTCTCTACACATCTGTGTGATGATTAGAAGAAAATCTCTTTATGTATCTAAACAACTGGGGGAAATATCAACAGAGACCACACAGCAGGCCTCATAAACTGTGCTTCCCAGCAATGTTTATGTTCTTAGTGGAATCCTAGAAGAGATTCACAGTTGTGGGGAATGTGATAAATGTAACATGGGATTGGTTAGGAACCATTAATTTCAAAGTTTTATGGTATCTTTGCAAACATGGAGAAGGTAGCAGAAGTCCTATCCACTCTGACATGACCTAGGTGTGGGGGGAAAAGATGGATGTTACAGGATTCAGAAAATTTTCTTGGGAAAAAAAAGTTGTTCACTATGAATATAAATTAACCAAATACATATTGTGGGGATCTCCTGATTGGATGGGTGGGCACCAAATGTGGGGCAACCCAGTAAGATGGATGCCAGTGGTGCAGGTGGTGAAAGAACTCACCCAAAGCAGAAGTGGAGAGATAAATGTTTATTGAATACACCACAAAGGAGCTGTGGACAGGACAGCAAAAGAGAGACTGCCACAAAGCAGTGGACCCACAATTATAGAGTTGAGTGAGGAGGTATGGGACTATATGGAATTTTCCCTTTTTGGTAATTTTAGGAACTGTGCCTGGTTGTAATTGGTCAATTAGGACCTATGACTGTTTCAAGGTGGGCCACTTAATGAACCTGCTTGAATTCAGCTTCCACCTTACTTAGGTTTCCATTGATCAAGATTATTGCCTGAAAGTGCCCTCTACACATATCACATAAGTATTTTAAAAAGTAGCATTATTTATGAAAGACTGTCTTCTAAATGGAAAATTAAAGGGATTCCTTTTGCTCAGAGTATGTCTAATAGCACATACAAACACAAAACGCACAGTCCCACAAAAGTCACAGAAGTTCTCACTGGTGTTTTAGGATAAAGTTCTCCTACGATCTCAGGGAAAAAGTACAAAAATACCAATCTGGTACAGAAGAATGCCAATCATTCAAGTATTCTGAGTTTTAGAAGAGAATATTAATACCTTTTTTGAGCTATTAAACTTTTTAAAAAATGATGAATCCCACATATCATCCAGGAGAAATATTGAATTTTTTAACTCTAATCAAGTAAAATGTCTAGTGAGTTATGTTGGTAAGGCAGTTTTGCACTTGAAAAAAAAAATTGCAAATGTGAATCATGATTACTTTATAGGGATCAAACCAGGCAAATGGTAAGATGCTACCCCCAGCCTGGTGTGATGTGAATGGAAGTACAGTTGATTCTTGAATGATATGGGGTTAGGGGTACCAATCCACTGCATGGTCGAAATCTGCATAGAACTTTCACCTTCCGCAAAGTTAGCAACTGACAGTCTACTGTTGACTAGAAGCCTTACCAATTGCATAAACAGTTAGTTAACACATATTTTGGGTGCAAAATGCATTATTTACTGTGTTCTTGTGATAAAGTAAGCTAGAGAAAATCAAATGTAAAGAAAATACGTTACAGCACTGTACTGTATTTATGGGGAAAACAAATCCGTGTCTAAGAGGACCCAGGCAGTTCAAACCTGAGTGGTTCAAGAGTCAGCTGTATTCAGAGGCACCTGGGTGGCTCAATTGGTTAAATGTGGGACTTTGGCTAGGTCATGATCTCATAGTTCATGAGTTTGAGCCCTGTGTTGGACTCTGTGCTGACAACTCAGAGTCTGGAACTTGTTTCAGGTTCTGTGTCTCCCTCTTTCTCTGCCCCTCCCCTGCTTGCGCTCTGTCTCTGTCTCAAAAATAAAAATAAAACATTAAAAAAATTAAAATTAAAGAGTCAACTGTATTCAGAATGTGCTTTTTAATGTCATTGCGTGTAAGATGAATGTGGTGCTGTTACACCCCTATTTGTGCTGTAAACCATGGGCAGTAGTGAAGATGTAAGACTAAATGAACCAACATCAACATGGCCTCCATAAGAACCAGGAAAATAGAGACCTATTATGGCAAATGTTTGTTATTGAATTAGTGTTCGGAGACTAAATGTAACACAGGAATGCTACAGATAGTCATAGCATGTACCTACCCACTTGCGGAACAGTACCATTTTATCTTTCCTATCTTTTATCTGATCTTATTCATTTAAATGTGTCTGTTTTCTAAATATTAAGCCACTAAATGTTAAATGTTTCCCAAATAGCAACGCATTTAAGACAGGCGTGTTTGGGGGCGCCTGGGTGGCTCAGTCGGTTGAGTGTCTGACTTCCACTCAGGTCATGATCTCATGGTCCATGAGTTCGAGCCCCACATCGGGCTCTGTGCTGACAGCTCAGAGCCTGGAGCCTGTTTCAGATTCTGTGTCTCCCTCTGTCTGACCCTCCCCCATTCATGCTCTGTCTCTCTCTGTCTCAAAAAAATAAACGTTAAAAAAGAAAAAGACAGGTGTGTGTGCTTAAATAATGTACCACATACAATTACTCCCAAAATTTCATCAACCAAAAGAACTTTAGTGCTCTGCCCTGAATATGTGACAGTGTGCTGTTTGGTCTGTCATGATCCTGATAACATCTAATGTTAAAGCTTTAGCAGAAATCAGCACAACATGCTGTCAAGTACTTAATCTATCAGTTGGGGTCCAGTCAAAAACCACTTGTTATTTTAACAGAAAGAATTCACTATAAATAATTTTGAACTAGTATTAAAGACAGAAAAGACAAGAAAACACTGATGTATCATGGCAGTGGAAGCTATACAGGAAGCTCTATGCCTTTTAGGCCTGGAGGAAGAAAGATGCAGGAACTATAAAGGTTTAGAAGTTTGGAGGTGGAACAGCGTGTAGCTCAGACCTTCAAGTGCTGCCAGGGAATCCTGGAGACTCCAAGGGGGAACACCATGAGGTTTGGCTTTTTATTTCTTTTTTATTAAATGTTTATTTTTAAGAAAGCAAGCAGGGGAGGAGCAGAGAGAAAGGGGGACACAGGATCCAAAGCGGACTCTGCACTGACAGCAGAGAGTCTGATGTGGGGCTCAAACTCACAAACCAGGAGATCACAAGCCGTGAGATGGTGACTTGAGCCAAATTCAGACGCTTAACCGACTGAGCCACCCAGGCACCATGAAGCTTGGCTTTTTAAAGTGGTAGTGAACAAAAACCTGGGGTTATTGGTGCTGGGGTCAAGAATGGCTGTGGTGACCTTCACAGGGAGCCAGCCCCAGAACCCACCCTTTCTTGCTCTCCAGCCTCCCAGGCTCCGCTAACACCCCTTTACATAGCTGTGTGGCAAACACAAGAGCAGTTTGCTGAATCCTAGCCCTAGTATCCCAAAGCTGAGAACAAAGGATGTAAAACTGAGAAACACTACTTTCATAACCAGTACATTGTCTTTTAACATAAAAGAGCTTTGGGCCTCTTATATTAACATGTACACTCGTGTGCTCTGATCCATTTCTCTGAGAAGCAGCAAAGAGCCTTCTTATTATTATCACTCTAATCCCTGGAAACATTAATTAAGGTATGGTTGACATCCTCCTTCGTTCTGTTTTTATCATCTGCACAGGACATATATTCTTAACAAATATTAGTCGAATGAATGTGTAAAAGTATACTCTAGTCATAACTCCGACTCAATTCTCTTTAAACAATGAATTTTTTATCTCCTTTGATCACTAAGCTAGAATATAAATATTTCCACCATAAATATTATAGCATCACAGAAATATGAATTCCAAATATTAGAAGCACTTGTGCTTCATTAAAACCATCATTATAGATTTTCCTTATTTCTCTTTTAAACTCCAGAGGGACACAGGAAAGAAATTGAAACTGTCCTCCTGTGATATCCTGTTAGATTGATTCTATCTATCTGAAACCCCAGTGATACTTGAAGCTACTCTTTGGATTCTCTGTTTTACACAAAACAGATAGCTGTGCTATTCAGCCTTCATAGGAAAACAATGAAAAATTCTCTTTTTTGATTTCTGCCTCCACTCTCCTCACTTCATCCTCAGTCTCCCTTGGGTGCTATAGTCCTCTCCAGGTACAAGTGCTTGATCATGTGCAGAAAATGAGTATTGTTGGAAATAGTTCTATTAAAGCATCTTTGAAAAAGATCTAATGTCTACAAAACTTCATTCACTTTACCTAGTTATATTTTAGATTTTCTTTTGGTTTAGAACATTCATTGTGTCATGCCTGAATATTTATTATTTTCCAACAGCACATGAGACAAACTTGAGTATGAACTAAGAACAGAGAATGAACTCAATGGTACAGTGACCTTTAAAACCCATTTCTCAAAACATTTGAAAGAGTGTTGGAAAAATCCATTGTTTTCCTGGCAATTATCCAAGTTGTTGAAGTCTTTCTCACATACAGTTGAGGATATTATTTTGTAGACATTTCAGGAGTTGGAATCTTTTTGCGGGAAATCTCTTTAAATATTAGAAAAACAATCGAGCTCTGAAGAGAAATATGTATAAACACATTTTAATGGATTATGTAGTCAATCTGACATTTAAACACAGTCTAACATTTCATTTTACAAACCATATGTTTTACTGTTTTTCCTAACATTGATTATATTATTAGGAGATTATGGAGGAGTGTTTTTGAAGTTTGTTTATGACCTTTTAGGGGTTTAATCAGAAGTAACCTTGAACAATAAAGACTAATTCCTGCTCAGAAGGTTGTTAATAATATGAGAAAAAAGGAAGGTCAGAGTGTTGGTGGTATAATCCCATGGGCAGTCCCTTGATTTTTCAGTATAAAATAGATTGACTTTATACAAGGTACCATGCCCTTAAGGTTAAAAAAAGAACAAAAAAATTAGCTTTAAAATATAAAGTTGTTTCTGCATTAGTGCTATTCTGCATTAGTGCTATTAGTAGTCCAGGATGGCTAGTAACCAAATAGATCCCAGTGGCATGTCCCAAACTGTGACACCAAAAACGTATCCTGAGGAGCAAACTTGGTTCCAGGTGAGAACCATTTCCTTAGATCTTGATTCTATATTTCCTTCCAGTCTTTTCTTGTCCCCACTTCTGGGGCAAGTTATAGTATATAGGGATCTGATGATCTTTCTAAGTCATTAGGTTGCTTACTCTGAAAGACTGCCCTATTGTTCATCACAAGGTAAGACCTAGTTTAGATACTATGAGATAGCTCTTGATGGGAATGATGGTTGTCTAGTTATATGAATTATGCTAGCCTTTTATATGAAGTCAGCATGATACTAAAGGTGCACTATATTACAAATATCTGGTACTTACAGTGGTTTGTTCTAAGAATGGTGATAGTGAAATAAATCATGCAGTAAGATTTAATGCTGTAAATTTTCATTATAATCTTTTATTTTTATAAAATTAACACTTTATTAGTGATTTTATTTTTCATCCCATTTACTATATAATAATTTACTATATAATACAACACACAATTTATTTTAATTATGTAATTATTTAATAATATAGCTATTAATGTAACCCTCCTAAAACTCTGACTATGAAATTCAATTTTATTAATTTTGGGTCAATATTATTATATTTGTATGGACTCTTACTTTATATATTTGGTGTGTTATATCTTTAGTCATGCGGTTGTAAATTCTTAGGAAATCATTAGGAATGTTATTGCTGCATTAGATATCAAATATAGGAATAGCAACTTTGAGTGGAAAAAATAAATGATTTCAGAAATGACAGTGAGGCCAGCATGTACTTTGAGAACTATACTCAGGACAATTGACTTACTTTGAACTAGAGCCTTAAAAGAGAGTATTAGAAGTATCTGTGGACACAAGAGCTCAGGCATTAATGAATAGCATTTCTAGCATTCTAGACCATCAAAATTGTAACTAAGAAATGAGAAAATAATTGGGTAAAAAGAGATAAGCTCTTATGACCAGCAAAAAAAAAAAAAAAAAAAAGAAAAAAGAAAAAAAATTAGTGTAGAGAAAAAAGGAAATATAACTACTATAAAATAATTTATGTCATTTTATTAGAAAGATATGAAGTCTTTGGTAATCAGAAGCTCATTAATCTTTATGTAAATAGTTACAGTTGATGAACACAACTGTGACCCAACCTTGAAAATGGAACCTTTGGGAGTACTCGGTGGCTGGGGGTGGAGCCTGCTTAAGATTCTCTCTCTCCTTCTGCTCATGTTCATGCTTTCTCTGTCTCTTAAAACAAAAAAAGAAAGAAAAGAAAAGAAAATAGAACCTTTAGATCCTTGATTTTGTCAATGTATAAGATAAATTTGAGCTCTACAAGAAATTTATTTATTACAGTTAACAAAAACTTGGGGTTTCTAGTGGAAAAGACATAAAAATACATTTTATGAAAGTGCAAACCCAGATAAGTGTGTGTAAATTATTTGTTTCCTGTTTTTATAACCAAATATTTTGAAAGCAAGGGCCATAACTTTCAATGAGTAAGTTGACTTATAAATCAGAAAAACATGGCAGGCAGGATGTAACTATAATTCATCAAGGCATAAGACAGACAGCACATGGCATATAATACTTGTCAGAGTATTTAAAATATATATTAGTACCTGTTTGAGTCATTGTAAGATGTTGATTAATTAATGGATAACTTTGAGGCAGTTATCAGATATCATATAACAATACCTAACCCTGTCCTATTTTATGTCCTTTTATGTCCTAAAACTTATATCAACAATTCATGTGAGAACCTTGAGTGTGTGTTTTACACATGTGCCAGTGACATGAAGCCAAGATGGACAGCGAAAACAATGATGCCAAAACCTGGATTCAAATGAATAGTATAAAATAAGCAAAATCAAGCATTACAAAATTTGACAGGGATTGTTACAGGCCTTGAACCAGAATCAAAAGACACAATTTGGATCAAAGCACAACAAGGGGAATTGGTTTAGCAATAGCATGCATGGGAAAGAATTCTAGGATTGGCTGACAGCAAATTCAGTATGGCTCAACTGTGTGATTTATTTTCCAAGAACTAATGTGATCTGAAGGCATATTCATGATGATATTTCTTATACTGTAATATCTAGAATGACATTGATAATAACATTTCTTTACTTGGAATCAGTTGGGCCTCCCCAGGATAATTTGGAAAGGTGGGAGAGTGGTAGAAGGAACTTGATGTCATGTCATTTGAGGAATGGTTGAAGAAGCCATTCATGCCAGGGGAAATATGGTTGCTACCCTCAGACATTTGAGGAGATGTTTTGTGGAAAAGGACTTTGATTTATTCTGTATAGTAACTCCCAAAGTAGGCCCACTGGCTGTAAGGTATTCCACCTAATTTCAGTCTGATTTCCTATTCAAGAAACTATAAGGCTTGACCTCTCAAATTAAACTCTAGGCAAACATTAAGAAGAAATTGGTACAACTCTTCTATTTCTAGTCTACTTAGTACCTTTGTGATGACAAAGAAATCCTTTGTAGAGAAATCCTTTAGCAGTGATCTAGAACAGTTTAGAGTACTATTCTACTTATACCTTTTACTCTGTGTGCAAGAATCTATTATAGACAGACCGGACTTCATTAACTCAATGCAAAACATTAGTCACTACTGCTAACCTTTCCTTTGTGTGCCTTCAGAATGTCATAAGCCTCAGAGTTATTAGGAGTGCACTACTGATGAATCAGGTAACAGAGTCCTATGTAGAGAAGTCTGAGGGTATTACTTGCCTTTTCTTTTTCATGTTAAACTTAATAATTTGATATAATTTTGGAAGGAATAGATAGATGCCTTTCCTTTTCAACAGATAATAGAAAAACTCTATTCTCTCAAAAATATATGATCTTGTTTTGTTAAAGAATGGCCCTTTAGGAAAATTTATATTGATATTTTGATACAGAGAACAAGAGGAACTATAGGCTAACTATTTTAGAATTACTGCCATAATTTTTGGTAGATACCTCTCAACTTTTGACAGAGTTATAGCTGACAATTCTATACAACAAATCTCAGCCACATATGTATACTTGGAAGGAACTGAAATACACATAGAAGAAAGTAGTTTATCTTTGAATACATTGAAAATTGTATCATTCTCCCTTTTATTCCTCTAATAATAAAGCTTTTCCTGGTTATTTGGAGTGGCAAGTATTTTCTTTCATCCCAGCTTTCCGTACTAGTCACGGTACTAGGTCACAAATTCTACATCAGGGAAAAGATGAAACGACTTTATGAACTCATATTTGTCTCCCCATAATGTTGTCCAAAGATAAATAGTCATTATACATTTACTGAGTAAAGAGAGTTTTAATGTGAATAGTTGGTATCAGAAAAAATGTTCAAACCATAATTTTAGATGGGAACTTAAGTTTTATCCCCAAAAGAACAAACTTATTTTCTCTACAAGACTGAAAAAATGAGAAGAAACAATACATTCCCCAAATCAAAAAACAGGCAAATCTTTTGGTTTCCTGGAAAGAGTAGAATAGAGCAACGGATAAAAAGCTATTTGCCAGAAGTTAACCATCTATCTAAAGCACATTCAGCCCCTTCCCCCACCATGCCCACCTGGACTTTACTGTGTGGAAAGTTTCAGGCTGAAAACTGGGAAAGGAAATCCACAATTACTTTCGTTAAGCAAGCTTCATCAGTGCTGAGCAGCCCTTCCTACTGTAGCTGTTACTGAATGGTTTATACATGGAACACTCAAAAGAGATTTGTTTTTCATCCGGAGCTTAGGGAAATATACAATAGAGCAACAAATGACAAATACCATAATTGCTGAAGGGTATTATCATTTCTAGTGTGACTGATCAAATCTGGAAGCTTACAATAAAGCAAGCAAGCATTCATTCTGATAAATAGCATGCACCAAGTAATTGCTTACTTTTTTCAGAGTTCAGTGGAAAGTCAACTGATAGAACAAAGTGATTTCAGCTTTGTCATTGAACAATAAATGTGCTCAATGAAGCTTGGCTGGCTTTCTGTTATTCTTTTCTATGCCACCCAGCATAAAACAAAGATCAGCTTCAGGGCACAAGTGGTCTTTTTGGAACTGAGTTGGCATTGTTGGGGGAAGGAGAACTCCTCTACTTCAACCAAAGTATTTTTCAAATGAATTCTTTCATAAACAATGCCCTTAAGGTCAAAATATGTGGGTTCTAGACATGTCTCCACCCCTTTAAGATTGTAGACCTTTGCAAACAACACTGCCCCCTCTGTACCACACAGCAGCAATGTAGGGATGATGATATTTGTGGTTTGTGTCTCGTGGAATATCTGTGTAGAATACATCTGATCGTGTGAAGGAGACGGAAAAATCAGAAAATCATGATTATGAATGTTAATAACCATAAGCTTGGAGAAAGAGCTCTAAAGATAGAGAAATGAACATTCATTTGAATTTCTACTATGCATCCAAAGCATCTTTGAGTGATGAAGTAACTATTGCCTAGCACTTTTCTACTTCCTTGAATTTCTAAAGGGCAAATGGCAGTCTTATTTCAAAGTCCGATGCTGTTGAAACATTCAGGGCGCATGACCACCTTATCTATGGTTGATACACTTATGTCTCTGTTGGTGCATGGTCTTTGGAAAGTGGGTGATTGAGAAAAGAAGACTCCACAGCAGGAATTGCATGGCCAGAATAGTTTTAGAAAAGTGGACAAATGCAGACAGTGTAAATCAAGCTTGCCTGGGAGCAAGTCTCTGCTGCTATTTTTTATTTGTTCTGTGATTTTAGACAACATACCCATTTTGTGATGCTTTCTGAACTGGAAGAAAAAAAAAAAACTCCCTTTCTCATGGATCAATTATGAGGATTAAATGGCCATAGTAAGAACTTTAGGAAAGAAAACGAATTATTTTTATGATTAGTAGGGTTGTGTGAAAATACATCAATTTAAGGTCATAGAATTTTCTTTTAGAATAAAGTAAGACAAAGGTAAACAATGGGCATCCTTCATATCTAGATTTATATTAGTAAAATTTACCCTTAAAAATCTACATAAAATTATTCATCTGTATAGTTGGTACCTCAGTCAAGTAGCTTTTTTTTTTTTGGAATTTTCCAATCTTTTGTCATGCTGAATTCCTCTCTTTTGAAGCATATGAATAAATCATTCTTTGGATTTTCACAACACCTTTCTTTTAAAGTGTCCCGAAGAGTTTTTTTTTTTGTTTTTTTGTTTTTTTTTAATTTTTCTTTTTCAACGTTTTTTTAATTTATTTTTGGGACAGAGAGAGACAGAGCATGAACGGGGGAGGGGCAGAGAGAGAAGGAGACACAGAATCGGAAACAGGCTCCAGGCTCCGAGCCATCAGCCCAGAGCCTGACGCGGGGCTCGAACTCACGGACCGCGAGATCGTGACCTGGCTGAAGTCGGACGCTTAACCGACTGCGCCACCCAGGCGCCCTAGAGCTAACTTTTTACTGTTTTCCACTACCAAGTAAGGCTGGATATGGCAGTTATAATGATTATGGAATCTATTCACTAAAATGAGGGCCAAGGATTTCACTAGAAACCCATGGCTAGTGGTTGGTTCTTCCAGGAAACTCATTTGTGATGTAACTCTGAAATGTTTAAGAAATTATGGTTAAGAAATCATGTTTCCTACTCATTAGAGTGTTACCACATGTCAAAATATGAGCGACCCATTTTTCAAGAAGTAAAAATAATAAAAACTTCACAGAAAAAGCTCTACTGAAAAAAAGTGCATGATTTCTTCTGATATTCAAAGGATAATTAGGCATCTTTCAGTCGGACAGAGTCACAAATGTATTTATTGTCAAAGAACCTAACAAGGAGTACAAGGTCTTTGGTTTACACACAAAGACTTGGTGTGGAAGGGAGAGTTTTTTCTGGTTCTCTTAACTGGAGTCATGGCTTTGCTTTCACAGGATATGTATTGTATCTTCTCTGGGAACTGAGATGGAAGTTGAAGTGCAAGAGGCCAAGGGCTCTGTGATTAGTAAACTCTGGTTAGGAGATGCCTAACAGGAGTCCCCACATCCCATCGTCTTGCTTTCCGTGAGCGCTGCCAGGGTCAGTTTGGGTGCTTATTATCCGTCATTTGGACTTGGTTTCTGTAGTTTTGTCTGCCATTTTCTTGCCTCCAGGAATGCCTACTCTCACTCTTTCACTTGTCGTAATGATTGTAAAATGCCTTGTCTGCAAAGGAGTTTTAATATCTATACTTTAGAAAGAATTCTTACAAATTGATTAAATAACCCAGTAAGATAATAATAGGCATACAATATTGACAGGCAATTGACAGGCACTTGACACGTGAGCAATTCAAATGTCCAGTGCGTGTATAAAATGATGCTGACTCCTCGTCGCGGAGAAAAGCAAATAAGGAATCATAAGACACTACTTCTCACTTCACAAATTGGAAAAATGGCGCCTGGGTGGCTCAGTCGGTTAAGCATCCGACTTCAGCTCAGGTCATGGTCTCACCGTCTGTGAGTTCGAGCCACATGTCAGGCTCTGTGCTGACAGCTTAGAGCCTGGGGCCTTCTTCAGATTCTGTGTTTACCTCTCTCTGCTCCCCAATCCCCCACTTCTAGAAATAATTCCGGCACTATCTATTAAAATTAAATTTATGCTTTATTAATCCTTC
The DNA here is from genome assembly GCF_023721935.1 of Panthera uncia. Taxonomy (NCBI): domain Eukaryota; kingdom Metazoa; phylum Chordata; class Mammalia; order Carnivora; family Felidae; genus Panthera; species Panthera uncia. The sequence continues at coordinate 64,655,516 of NW_026057577.1, forward strand.
TCTTGAGAATTTACTCTGACAACAATTGATAAGGGTTATACTTATAAGGAAGTTTACTGCACCATAGTTGGTAGTATCGAAATCCAAAGACACATTGATGTCCTTCTGCAGATGGAAGGTTGAATAAGTTCTAGTACATTCATATCACAGGATATTATACAGCCATTAAAAAGACTGAGTTAGATCTATACTACTTGATGTAGAGAGGTTTTCACAACATATGAAGTGGCAAAAGCTAAGTGAAGAAAATAGTACATTGCATGAACTAATTTTTCTCAAATAATGGCAAAAATCATATTTATACATGATTATTTACATATATACACTTAAACATGTGGGAATGAAGGAAAAGAAGTGGAAAGGAGTAGATACATTAAAACAGGAGGAGAGAATTAAAAATGTTTGCACAATAAAAATAGAATATACTATATAATTGAATTTATGTAAATGTATATTTCGTATCTGAAGGTATATATAAAGAGGTGCATGAAAAGGTAGACACCTAAATATTACTGGTGATTTGTCAAGGAGGTAGACATTTAAAAATTTTTTCTTGTACTTTCTTAACCTTAACCTTTTTTTCCTTATATTTTTTCTATATTGTCTTGAATTTTTATGATGAATGTATACTATGTACATTTAAAAAAAAATAAACTCTTTTATTTGTGAAAAAAAGGTAAACATCTTATTACTTCTCTGCTTAAATGTAAATATTGCCCCTTGACAATACAGGATGAAGCCCATATAAATGTAGCATAAAGCTTTTAGTGATTGGATCCCTGACTATTTTTGCAATCGTATTTCCAATATTCCCCCTTCTCAGCAATCTGAATTACATTTAATTATAGCAATTGAATTGTAAGCAATTTTCTGAAAACCCCATGGTGTTTCAATCATTGTATCTTTGAACTCACTCTCCCTTTCTCTAAAATGTGCTTTACACTTATCTGCCTGTAAATGCCTTCCTATTCATACTGAAATTTCAATTTAGATGTCAACCCATGTCTCCACTAGCATCCCCCAGAATAAATTTCTTACTAATGAGTTGGAAAACGTTAACTGAGCACCTCTGTCCCTAGCATTGTGTTATTATTTAACAACGATAAGGACTACTGATCCTTGTCCTCAAAAAATTTGCAGTCTGTTTGGAAAAGATAGTCTAGAAAGGCAACAATTAGAGCTAAGCTGGTAAGTACCATGATGGAAATATGCATGACATGGGCTGAAGGAGAGGAGCAGGGGTGGGGGAGGGGGCTCTAAATCAGTGAGGGAAGCAGAGGAAAGCTTCAAAGCACAGGTGAAACTTGAGTGAAGTCTTAAAGAACTTTGGTGAATGGAAGTTAGTTCTTCCAAAAGTGAGTTCACTCATTCCTAGTAGGAGAAACCTTTTATAAGAAGCCAGATATACTGGGGTGCTTGGGTGGCTCAGCCAGTTAAGCATCCTACTCTTAATTTTGTCTCAGGCCATGATCTCATGGTTCGTGAGTTCAAGCTCCACTTTGAGCTCCATGGTGACTGTGCACAGCCTGCTTAGGATTCTTTCTCTGCCACCATACTTGTTTGTGTGCTCTCTCTCTCTCTCTCTCTCTCTCTCTCTCTCAAAATAAACAAACTTTTAAAAAGTTAAAAAAAAAAAAAAGGCCTGTGTACCAACATGCACGTTTAAAGACTACCATGGCAAGCAACATCTTGGATAATATCCATCAGACTATCCTGTGTTTGTCTTCGGATATGAACACATTGACAACGGGGGCTGTCATGCTCATCACTGAGCTCTGGTGCAGCAGCTGGCAATGCCTGACACAGGATGGGTGCTCTGTACCTATGGGCTACCTCAGGCCTGGATGAGCTCTGTCTCTCTAGTTCTCCTTATAAAGACTTTACCCAACCTAGTTGTGTGTCACACCGGGAATTTCCTAAGTAGTTTTATTCATTTTTATTTGATCCAAGGTCTTGAACACTTTGTGGGGTTTTGTTGATTTGAAGCAAAGCACATTCCTTTCAGTACTTCATCTATATTCCATTTAGTGTGCAGTTTTAATTTTACTATCATCTTATCTATCTTTTACCCTTTATTCAAAAGAGAATGACAAAAATGCCTGCATACATAGTGGATACGAGGAACAACTGAAACGTTTTCTGAAACGTTTCAGAAAAGGGAGGCTGGAAGCTTTTATCCTTTCCTCCCACTTAGGAGAGCAGAAGCGCTTCTCATTTCCCCAAGAAAGGATTTCTATCCTGGCTGTTATTTTTCATCTTTTATCTTATTCAAATTAATTTTATGCTTAGCAAAGAAATACTTGTGTATGGCTTGAAAATTATTTAAATAGCACCAAAAGAATTAAAATGAAATGCAGAGGTGTTTCCTTGCCCCACTCTGCACATCACCTCACCCCTCAATCTCTAGGGGTAACCACCTGAAACTTTTCTTTTTTAATTTTTTTAATGTTTGTTTATTTTTGAGAGAGACAGAGACAGAATGCGAGTGGGTTGGGGCAGAGAGAGAAGGAGACACAGAATCTGAAGCAGGCTCCAGACTCTGAGCTGTTAGTACAGAGCCTGACGCGGGGCTCTAACTCATGAGCTGTGAGATCATGACCCAAGCGGAAGTCGGACACTCAACCAACTGAGCCACCCAGGTGCACCACCACTTGAAACTCTTAAAGCTTCTATTTCATAGTACATTCAAGTTTCTAAATAATATGCTTATATCTCTAGTTCTTTTATTCATTTTCAGCATTTATCTCTTGGCTTTCATCATACTATCTATAATACTTTAAAATATTTTATCACAACTTGTAATGAGCCCAGGGTGAGTTGTGGAAGTGCTGAATTATTGTATTGAAACTAATACCATATGTTAACTGGAATTAAAATAAAAAACTTAATAAAAATATTTCAGCACAGAATGAGACATGTATGTGTTGTTTTAATGGCATCCTGTGTGTGGTGACAACTCTAGTCATCTCTTGGACACAGCTACAGAAACCCACCCTCTAGAGGCTGTCACTACAAATGTTTGTCTTGCTTCTTTTCCCCCTACACCACAGGATTTGATAATTAGTATAATAAATGTAAAAAAAATGAGGTTTCCATTGGTGAATTAGTGGCTTATAAAGGGAAATTTGAAATTTGAATTTTGAAATTTGAGCTTAAGGTTGATGCCAAGTTTAATTCCTAGAGAGTCCTCTCAATAGCCTAATTCGAGAAGACTCTGGTTGTCAATTGCTGATAAGATTAACTGAGTTTTGCCTTAAAAACATCGTCTTGTTGGGGCACCTGGGTGGCTCAGTTAGTTCAACGTCCAACTTCAGCTCAGGTCATGAGTTTGAGCTCCATATCCAAGCTCTGTGCGGACAGCAAAGAGCCTGCTTCGGATTTTCTGTCTCTTTCTCTCTCCCCGGCTCCCACTCTCTTTCTCTCAAAAATAAATAAACATGGGAAAAACAACAACAACAACATTTTCTTGTTAGTCTCTCATGAACTCTGTGCTGGGTGTGGTCAGTACACCTGCAAATATGAGAACAGAGACCCTCTGAATTGTGTAACTGTTTATGTGCCTGTTTGCTGATATTTATGTAATAGGTGAAAACATGTGACATAATTTGTTCTGAGACTGGCTTTTTTCATTAAAGTGTGGTTAGAGGATGTTAAAAAATAGCTAAAATTCACCGACTTAAATTTTTGGAGGCTTCTGTGTTAATTAAAAAAAAAAAAAACATCGAAGGGTTTATTCAGAACTTGATTGACTTGAGTTGGTTTGCAACAAATACTTATTATAGTAAATTATTCAGCTCCCTTACTCATTTTCTCTCTTACCCAATCTTTCCTATAAAATATATAACAATTCTTAGTTAAATTAGTATCTAGTGTTTTAATTAATATGTATAAAAATAATGTTCATACCAGAGACAGTATATTAAGACTATATACTGGTCAGTAAATTTTTCATTTTCTTCTGGCATCAGTTCCTTATTTTTTCATTTATTTCTCTCTTATCCCTTATAGTTCCCTTCTACTTTTTAATAAAATTTTCCACACTGTTAAATGTATCATATAATCTATCAATTGTGATTTTTCTCTCCTCTAAAAAGCACCTTTCTGCTCCAGTCTTGTCAGGTTTCTCACTGCAGACCTCCCACTTTCCTGAAACTTCCCGTTACTACAAACCCTGCCTCTCTCCTCAGTGTGAGCCCTTTGTCCTGGGCCATTTTCTTTTTTCTTCTTGGTTTATCTTCTAAATATGCTGAAGAATATCTGCTGGTATTTTTCTGAGAAGCAGTGTACGTGAGGCAGAAATTTTGAATTCTTGAATATCTGAAATAGGAATGGTGGGGTCATACGGCAGGTGTATCTTTAACTTTTTAAACAACTGGTAAGTTGTTTTCAAGATGGTTGTATCATTTTATATTCCCACCAGCTATTATACAGAATATGAGTTCCAGATTATTCATATCCTCAACAACTCTTGGTATGATAAGTCTTCTTAGTGTTACCATTTCTAACAGGTATTAAGTTGTACCTCACTGATAATTTTAATTTGCGTTTCTCTAGTGGCTAATGACACTGGGTATCATTTCACATCATCACTTATTTGCCATAAATACATGCTCATTCGAAAAGAGTTCAATTGTTCGATGTTTCCTTTAAATTGTTTGCTTATTAATGAGTTTTGAGATCTTTGTAGATTGTGGATACAAGTCCTTTAACATATATGTGAGTCACAAATACTTTTTCTCAGTCAGTGACTTATCCTTTCATTCTCTTATCAGTGTCTTTTAAAAAACAAGTTTGAATTTTGGTGAATTCCAATTATTATTTTTCTTTTTTGGACCATGTTTTGGAGCTTTACCTGATCCAACATCACAAATATTCTGTCCTTCGTTTTCTTTTAGATATCTTATAGCTTTAGGTTTTACATTTTGATCTGTGATGCATTACAAAAGAATTTTTATGGTGCAATGTAAAAATCCAAGTTGATTTTTTTCACATATGGGTATCCAAATTTTCTAGCATGTCAACAGTGCTAAAAAGATTGTTTTCTTCAGTGAATCAACTTCCAACCTTTGTTAAAAATCATTTGACCATGCATGTGTGAATCTATTTCTGAACTGTATTTCATTAATATATTTGTACCACAATATCTTGATTAACATAGCTTTATTTGTGTGTGTGTGTTGTGTTTTCTTTTTTAAAAAAATTTTAATTCCAGTATAGTTAACATACAATGTTATATTAGTTTCAGGTGTACAATTTACTGATTCAACAGTTCTATATATTATTCAGTTCTTATCATGATAAGGGTACTCTTACTCCCCTTCATCTCTTTCATCCATCCCCCACCCACTTCCTCTCTGGCAACCATCAGTTCTCTATTATTAAGAGTCTGCTTTTTGGTTTGTTTCTTATTTGCTTTGTTCCTTTGTTTTGTTTCTTAAATTTCGCATATGAGTGAGGTCATATGGTTATTTGTCTTTCTCTGACTGACTTATTTCACTCAGCATTGTACTCTCCAGATCCATCCATGTTGCTGAAACAGCAACATTTCATTCTTTTTATGGCTAAATAACATTCCACTATATATATACTTGGTTTTATATGTATATATATATATATATATATATATATATATATATACATACACACACACACATATATCATATATTCTTTATCCATTCATCTAACATTGGACACTTGGATTGTTTCCATAATTTGGCTTTCATAAATGTTGCATTAAACATAGATGCACACATCTTTCTGAATTAGTATTTTCATATACTTCAGGTAATACCCAGTACTGCAGTTCCTGAATTGTAGGGTAATTCTATTTTTAAATTTTTGAGGAAACTCCATACAGTTTTCCACAGTGGCAGTACCAGTTTGCATTCCCACCAAAAGCACACAAGGGTTTCCTTCTCTCCACATCCTCACCTGCACTTATTTATTGTGTTTTTGATTTTAGCCATTCTGGCAGCCATGAGGTATTATCTCATTGTGGTTTTGATTTGCATTTCCCTGATGATGAGTGATGTGTAGCGTCCTTTCATGTGTCTATTAGCCATCTAGATGTTTTCTTTGGAAAAGTGTCTATCTAGATCTTCTGCCCATTTTTAAGTTGGCTTGCCTTTGTTTTTGGTGTTGAGTTCAATATGTCCTTTACATATTTGGAATATTAACTCCTTATCCAATATATCATTTACAAATAAATGTCTTGCATTCTTGATCACCATTTAGTTTTATTGATTGTTTCTTTTGCTGTGCAAAAGCTTTTTATTTTGATGTAGTCCCAATAGTTTAATTTTTTTTTTGAATGTTTATTTATTTTTGAGAAGGAGAGAGACAGCATGAGTGGGGCAGGGGCAGAGACAGAGGGAGACACAGAATCTGAAGCAGGCTCCAGGCTCTGAGCTGTCAGCACAGAGCCTGATGCGGGGCTCAAACTCAAGAGCCATGAGATCATGACCTGAGCCGAAGTCCGACGCTCAACTGACTGAGCCACCCAGCCCCTGCCCCGCCACCAATAGTTTATATTTGCTTTTGTTTCCCTTGTCTCAGGAGACCTATCTAGAAAAATATTGCTATGGCCAGTATCAGAGAAATTATTACCCGTGCTGTCTTCTATGATTTTCATGGTTTCAAATCTCACATTTAGGCTTTTAATGAATTTTGAATTTATTTCTGTGTATGATGTGAGAAAGTGGTGCAGTTTCATTCTTTTGCATGTTGCTGTCCAGTTTTCCCAACACCATCTGTTGAAAAGATGGTCTTTTTCCCACTGCATATTCTTTCCTCGTTTGTCCATAGATTAGTTGACCATATAATCATGGGTTTATTTCCGGTGTCTTTGTTCTGTTCCATTGATCTGTGTGTCTATTTTTGTGCCAGTACCGTACTGTTTTGATTACTACAGTTTGTAGTGTTCTTGAAACCTGGGATTGTGATAGCTCCAGTTTTGTTTTCCATTTTCAAGATTGCTTTGGCTCTTTGGGGTCTTTTGTGGTTCCATGCAACTTTTAAGATTATTTGTTCTAGTTTTGTGAAAAATACCATCGGTATTTTGATGGGGACTGCATTAAACCTGTAGATTGCTTTGGGTAGTATGGGCATTTTAACAATATTCGTTCTTCCAGTCCATGAGCATGGAATATCTTTCCATTTATTTGTGTCATCTTCAGTTTCTTTCATCAGTGTTTTATAGTTTTCAGAGTATAAGTCTTCACCTCCTTGGCTAAGTTTATTAAAGCATATTTTATTATTTTTGGTACAGTTGTAAATGAGATTGTTTTCTTAATTTCTCTTTCTGCTATGTTAATAGTGTATAGAGATGCAACGGATTTCTGCATATTGATTTTATCTTGAATCAGATAGTTTAAATTCTCCTATTTTGTTATTCTTTTTTCAAGACTATTTTAGCTAGTCCAGGTCCTTTGCATTTTCATAAGAATTTTAGAATCAGCTTGTAAATTTCTCCAAAAAATATGTTCTGGGATTTTGACAGGGATTACATTAAATCAATAAACCTGATTGGGAACAATTACACTATTAGGTTCTTCTGACCCCCTACATTCTGTGTTTCTCTCCATTTATTTAACTTTTCTTTAATTCTCTCAGAGTTTTATACTTGTTAGTACAGGATTGATACATATTTTATCAGATTTATCTCGAAGTATTTACTAATCTTGAGGCTATTGTCAATAGCTCTTTAGTTTAAATTTCTGATTGCTTACTGCTAGAGATATTATAGATATAATTTTGCAGTTGACAATTATTTTATTAAAATCTTTATTTCAATCAAATCATATTCCCAAGAGAATTTAAGATAACATTATTTTTATAGTGGCTTCACTTTGCAATCAATCTGATCAAGCTGATGGACTTTCTTCCAATTTTTTATGGAATAAATACTCAAACTCTGGTCTTCAAAAGGATTCTCCTGGTGTGCAGTTGTCCAACTTCTATTAAAAATTTAATTCTATTGAATAATAGCTACTTCAGTTATTCACTTATTTTAGAGTTAGCCTTAGCAAGTTATTTAATCTGGCTGGTACATCAGTTTGCACTGTTACTCAAAACCTAACACCCTGTGTAAGTGCTGCCAATGTTGCTTATAGTACAATTGGTTGGGAACACCTGCCTTTAAAATTTGCCAAAGCAACATCATCTATTCAAACTTTATGGAGCATAACCCTGAAGCCTGTACTGTGCCTAGTCAGTTGAACAAATTAGAAGGTCTATTTATTTATTTATTTTTTTAAATTTCACTATTTTTATTTATTTATATTTATTTATATTTTAACTTGTTTTATTTTTTCTTTTTTTAAAATTTACATCCAAATTAGTTAGCATATAGTGCAACAATGATTTCAGGAGTAGATTCCTTAATGTCCCTTACCCATTTAGCCCATCCCCCCTCTCATAACTCCTCCAGTAACCCTCAGTTTGTTCTACATGTTTATGAGTCTCTTCTGTTTTGTCCCCCCCGCCCTGTTTTTATATTATTTTTGTTTCCCTTCCCTTATGTTCATCTGTGTTGTCTCTTACAGTCCTCTTATGAGTGAAGTCATATGATACTTGTCTTACTCTAATTTCACATAGCAGAATACCCTCCAGTTCCATCCACGTAGTTGCAAATGGCAAGATTTCATTCTTTTTGATTGCCAAATAATACTCCATTGTATACATATAACAGTTCTTCTTTATCCATTCATCCATAGATGGATATTTGGGCTCTTTCCATACTTTGGCTATTGTTGATAGTGTTGCTGTAAACATGGGGGTGCATGTGTCCCTTCGAAACAGCACACCTGTATCCCTTGAAGTAAATACCTAGTAGTGCAATTGCTGGGTCGTAGGTTAGTTCTACTTTTAGTTTTTTGAGGAACCTCCATACTGTTTTCAGAGTGGCTGCACCAGCTTGCATTCCCACCAACAATGCAAAAGAGATCCTCTTTCTCTGCATCCTCGCCAACATCTGTTGTTGCCTGAGTTGTTAATGTTAGCCATTCTGACAGGTGTGAGGTGGTATGTCATTGTGGTTTTGATTTGGATTTCCCTGATGATGAGTAATGTTGAGCATTTTTTCATGTGTCAGTTGGCTATCTGAATGTCTTCCTTGGAGAAGTATCTATTGATGTCTTTTGCCCATTTTTTCACTGGATTTTTGTTTTTTGGGTGTTGAGTTTGATAAGCTCTTTATAGATTTTGAATACTAATCCTTTATCTGATATGTCATTTGCAAATATCTTCTCCCATTCTGTCAGTTGCCTTTTAGCTTTGCTGATTGTTTCCTTTACTGTGCAGAAGGTTTTTATTTTGATGAGGTCCCAGCAGTTCATTTTTTCTTTTGTTTCCCCTGCCTCCGGTGATGTGTTGAGTAGGAAGTTGCTTTGGCCAAGATCAAAGAGGTTTTTGCCTGCTTTCTCCTCGGGAATTTTGATGGTTTCCCATCTTATATTTAGGTCTTTCATCCATTTTGAGTTTATTTTTGTGTATGGTGTATAAAAGGTCTATTTTAGAAAAAAGTGGACCATGAGATCATGACCAGAGCCGAAGTCATACACATAACTGACTGAGTCACCCAGGTGCTCCTGTTTTGTTTTGTTTTTTTAATAAGAGCAAATATATATTATATTCCTACTCTCTTTTTTACCATGGCTTAAGAGAAGCTGAGAACTATGTTTAATACTCAAATACCTTCTCATAATTTGTGAGTTCTTGAGTTTGGGCTCTGCACTGACAACACATAGTCTACTTGGGATTCTCTCTCTCCCTCTCTTTCTCTGTCCCCACCCCCGCTCACTCTCTCTCTCTCTCAATCTCTCTCAAAATAAAGTAATAAACATTAAAAAATTAACAAAGTTAAAAAAAATAAAATAGGACAGCCTGAGTTGGCTTCATTATGAGGGCAATATTGATATTTTTTTTTAAGTTTATACACTTATTTTGTGGGATGGAAGGAGGGGAAGAGAGAGAGAGAGAGAGAGAGAGAGAGAGAGAGAGAGGCAGACAGGGAAAAAGAATCCTAAGCAGGTTCTGCACTTTCAGCTCAGGGCCCCACACAGGACTCAGTTTCATAAACCATGAGATCATGATCTGGGCCGAAATGAAAAGTTGGAAGCCTAACTGACTGAGCTATTTAGATACTCTGATATTGATATTTGTGATACTTAGAATTGCTGTTTTAAAAAGTTGATAATTTCATAATATTTGTTGTTTCTGTGTCTGTTTATTGTTTTTTCTCTCCTGGTTGAGTTTCGTTTTTCTATAACCCTTGTAATTTTTAATTAGATGTGAATTTTACAGTTGTGAGTTAATTTGTTGTCCTTTAAAGAGTGTTGGATTTTTTTTTTCAGCACACAGTTAAGTTACTTGGAATAACTTTGATACTTTTAAGCTTTTCAGCTTTAAGAACAGAAGTTCAGCCCATCCTTACTCAAGGGATTTATTAGCTCCACCACAAAAGTGAGACCCTTTGTGAAGTTGCTCTCCCTTGTGTCTTGAGATCTTTCCCCTTCTAGCATTTTGGAACACAGACTCTACTGCCTGCTTGGTGTGACTTTGGTGATGTTTGATCTACGCTCTCCTGTGGTTATTTCCTCTGCCTTCAGGAGTTCCACCTCCCCTCTGTGCAGATTCGTGCTCAGCCCAAGGCTGGGGACGACTTTCTCCACTGATCTCCAGAGCTCCCTCTGGTACAGCTCTCTCCTCTCCAGTTCTTGGCCATGCACATTTGAGGTGCCTACGCTTTCCTCCTCTCTCATTTCTGTGTCTTCAAGGCAGCAAGATCTCCAGGCTGTTTGGATTCTCTCTTTCCCCAGGCCCTGAAAAACTGCCATTGGCAGTTCTAGTGTTCAGCTCCCCCTTTTCTAAGAAATCACCTGTCCGTGCTGTGTAGAATCCAATGTTTAAAAACAATTACTTCACTTTTTCCTAAATTTATAATTGTTTAGAGGAGAAGGGTAATTTCTTTAGAAGTTAATCCTTCATGAGTGGAAGCAGAAATCCTTTAGAATATTTAAGGTAGCAGTGTGGAGTTAACACTCTGATGAGATTTTAAAAATATATCTTTAGCTACTGAAGATTGAAACTACCAACTTTTTTCCTCAGCCTGTTATGACCTTTTCTTTATTCCTTCATGGCTTCTCACCAAGACCAGAACACATAGTGTCATGGAATACTTGAATGAGAAGGGTTCTTATTTTATTTGCACGAAAATTGTCTGGATGAAAAATGTGAATATAAATGCTATTATGTGGGGATTTTATGTCCTGTACATTTCTTCATTTCCATTCAAACAACATCAAAATAAGCTCAAAGGGAAAACATTATGTCCTAAGAAAAAGAAAAAAAATGTAATTTTTTTCTCTAGCTGTAGAAAGATAGCATATAAGAGAAGTAATATTTTGAATAGCTGTTGTCTCACTAAATTCAAGAACATGTAAATCCGGCCCCAAACAGCATAGGTTTTTCCTGCACCTATGGCTAAGTTCTTCAGGCATTAGTGGTTGACAAGCACCTTACCTTGGCGATGATGTCCATATTCCAAAGACAATACAACATATTTTTCATATGGATGCAAATCTTAGAAATCAGGGCATATGATTGTTTTCTCAAAAGCTTACATTGAAGAATTCTTTTTAGTTTTTTTTTCAGGTTTTAGTGCTTTTGCTTAAGAAACACCGCAGGTGACAAGTAATTCCTGGAACCCCTTCTGACCTTTAGAATAGCACAGAGAACACAACACTATATGAGGCGAAACACCAATTTGATCACAATGCTACTCTTTTATAACAGAAAGAAATTGATTCTTCAGCTTCTTTTTCCAGGCAAGGCCTTTCAATGACATCATTCTGTACAGAGAGTGATCATAGACTTCATTTTAAATGGGCAGTGTTTCATGACAAATTAGAATTTGTGTATTCTAACCAATGAGGAGTAAAACATCATTGGTCTATGTTGCCTTTTTTGTTGTTACTCATCAATATAATTCAGTTCCTATCGCACTTTAAACATGTACTTTTTATAATGATTCTAAAATGTATGGTCATTTATGAGCTTTTTTAAAAAAAATTTAATGTTTATTCATTTTTGAGAGATGGAGAGAGACACAGAATGAGTGGTGGAGGGACAGAGAGAGAGGGAGACACAGAATCCAAAGCAGGCTCTAGGGTCTGAACTGTCAGCACAGAGCCCAATGCAGGGCTTGAACCCACAGACTGCGAGATCATGACCTGAGCTGAAGTCAGACGCCCAACCCATTGAGCCACCCAAGCACCCCTATGAGGTATTTTTTAATGTTAATTTCTAATTCATGTTAAGAAATTTAAAAAGAGCCTTAAGAACCCATTGATAAATAGGGAAATGCATACATATATACACACAGATACATGTATGAAACTGCACTGTGTTCAAAAAAGTATACAAATAGATGTACCAAAAATAGACATTAAAAATGCTATTTTACTGCTTTCTTAGGACTGCTGCAACAAAGTACTAAAAACTGAGTGGTTTAAAAGAACAGAAATGAATTGATTCAGTTCCAAGACTCAAAGTCTGAAATCAAGGTCATTTCCCCTCTGCAACCTATAGGAGAATCCTTCCTTGGCTCTTCTTTGCTTCTTGTGGTTTGTCTACAGTCTTTGGCATTCCTTGGCTTATAGACCCATCATTCTAATCCTTGGTCTTTACTTGGTCTTCCCTCTGTACATGTCTGTCTCTGGGTCCACATTTTCCATTGCCCCTTTTTATAAAGATACCAGTCAGATTGGATTAGGGTCTACCCTAATAAGCTCATTTTAATATGATTACCTCTTTGAAGACTCTATTTCCACATAAGGGTTCATTCTCAAGTGCTAGGGGTTAGGACTCCAACATATCTTTTTGGGGCACATAATTCAACCCATAATAACTATCAAGTAATTTAAATACACACACACACACACACACACACACACACAACATCTTTATTTAATTTTTTAAAACAAGAAAAACAACAAATACAGTTACAGAAATAAAAGTAGTGGTAACATGTATTGAGTATCATTCCATTGAGCATGAAGTATCTTCCTTATTTCTATGAGGAAATCAGTGTATAGTCTCCATTTGACCTCATTTGATAAAATGGGGAAGTTGGGGCACCTGGGTGGCTCAGTTGGTTGAGTTTCTGACCTCAGCTCGGGTCATGATCTCATATCCTGTGATTTCAAACCCTGCTTCGGGCTCTGTGCTGACAGCTCAGAGCCTGGAGCCTGCTTCTGATTCTGTGTCTCCCTCTCTTTCTGCCCCTCCCCTGCTCATGCTCTGTCTCTCAGTCAAGAATAAATAAACATTAAAAAAAAAAAAGTTTAAAAAAATGGGGAAGTAATGTACTCAAAGTCACACAACTATTGAGTGATAAAACTAGGAGTCAAGTCAATGTCTGTCTGAAGTAAGAGTCAAGACTTTTTAACCACTGGCATTCTTAAACTACTTTTGTACCATTAATGCCTTCAGTTGTGTGAGACATCCTTGGAACTCTTTTCAGAAAAAAAATGTTTCCAAAGCATAAAAGGAAACACATAAAATTAACAAAAAAATTCTTTCAAAACAAAACTTTCATTTTTAGGTAGAAAATGTACAAATATTGACAATTTTATATGGTTCATACCAGGAGTAATATATGTGCTTCTTTACTAGTAATTAAGTAAGATCAAGTGATACATTTAATAATTATCATAACTTCAAAATATGTGTAACAATTTTTCAGTATATTTGTTGTAACTTTAATGTGATACGAAAATCTTTGTGATAGCTATTGGTGACAAAATCATAGATGCTGCTAATGCTGTGTTGTAATTTTTTTCCTATTTTAATAATTGAAGGCATTTATCAATTTTAGTTAGAGATAGTGAAATGAAAGATATATATTTTTCCCCTAAAAGTTCACAGAGCCTTTGGAGGGCAGTTGGAGAGTTTATGAATTCCAGGCTAAGAACCCGTGTACTAAATTTTGGCCAATTGGAGGGCCCCTAAGTGATTTTTTATTTGATATAAATGCTTGAAAAGTAATTTCATTGGTCTTAAATTTGTTTATTTTTTAATACACAATGAATTTTTTCTTTATCTTTGGATAGCCCATATCAGCCATATTGCCTTATCACTTTATATATGCCCTATAGACAAAGAGCTCTATGGGGACATGCTCATGTTTCAATGAATATATACACGTAACTTTTACTTATGAGATGTAAAGTAAATAAAAGGCTGCTTATGATAACTTTTAAATTCCCCTCTATCTGTTGTATTTTAGTTGGTAAATTTTCTCTAAACTCTTCACTCAATAACATGTGTGCACACATAGCAACTCATTGTCCAATGTAATATTCTTTAATTTGCTAATAAGGTGGGTAGACAGGTGGATGGCAGAGGAAAAGGAGTTATTAACAGAGCAAAGGAAGTGTGACATTAAGACATAGAATACATGGTTATTCATAGGAAGGAAAATGTTTTTGTTAGAGCTCTCTCAATTCGTTTCTCCATGGTATTTCTTGATATTCTTTGACCTCCTTTGAGGTATTGACCTTACTCTTAGAGACACTATCCTGAACAGTCCCTGCCAAATTTGACCAAGGAAAAATGTGTCTGTTTAAGACACAATTTCATTTCCTCTTATTCAATGCATTAGGATACAGAACAAAATTAACCTAATAACACTGGTGCATTTGCAAGAACAGCCAACTGTAAAACAGAGTGATAAAACAAGCAGTTTGTAAATTTTCTTTTTACAACACTCTTGTTAAACTAATTTAAGTGTCCTGCCTCCAGGAGCAGCTTAGAGAGGATACACTTTAAGTGATTATTCCTAAATAGGTTATTATTTTAAATAGATTCCTTAAGAGTCACATGTGTGGCATTTGGTTAATCCATTACATTTCCAATTAGAAACAAGTGCTTTTTATGGAAGGCAAATTATTTTATATGCTCCACAGCTGCACTTAGGACAGAAAACTCAGCCCATGACATTCCTCTTGAAAAACATTAAGGGAAGCTCTATCCCATGCCCAAGGGTGATTAAGCTTCTTAAATCACTTCTGATATGTGACAGAAGTAGTCTCTTCTAATCCTATTTCTCTGAAATAATAAACTTTCTATTCCACATGGGCTTGCAGGACTCAGATCATTTTTGCTCCTAGTCTTAGCCCATGTGTTTGTTTTAATGACCACTGCTCAATAGTTGAGCAAGCAACCTCTGGACTCATTCATACTGATAATTTATACAGCATTGACAGGATGTACTCTGAGCTGGGCTCACACCACATATGTGATACTTACATTTGATCTACTAATTAACAATCGGAAAATCTCTAGTTGTGTTTCAAAGCTTAGTGCTTAAGACTTTGATTTGATTCCAATCTGTATTCTGTCACCTATTAGCTGTATGACGTCAAATAAGTTATGTCCCTAAACTTTAGTCTCCTCAAGGACAAAATGGAAATAGTAACTATCTCCTTTATAGAATTAGTATGAAAAATGAATGAGAATATCTATGTAAAATGCTTAGCACTAAACCCAGCCCATAGTAAACCCTCAATAAATCACTATTACTATCATTGTTAAGATACGTAGATAAGCCTACCCCACCTCAAAGAAGATTGAAGTAACTCTGGCCAGGGTCTTATGACTAGAGCTAGAGTCAAACAATTTGTACAAGATGCCCAAAACATAAATATCTGGGATTGGATTTCCATGGTAAAATCCTTAGAGGGTCTAAGAAATCAAGATCAAAAAGAGAAGTTGGCAAATCCAAAAACTAAAGATAGTTACCTTTCAAAATGTAGGTTACAAGACTGGTGGGATTAGAAAGTATTTGGAGTGAGTCTAGCAGCAAGGGGTGCTTGGAGAATGGCAAGAAGGTGTCATAGTTTAGTTCCATTGGCATCAGAAACTGGAAAGTGAGTCATTCTGGCTAGCTCAAAAGTATAGGGGTATAGTGGGCAAAATGCAGAGTGTACCTAATCATTATTCAATTTTAAGTGCCTATATACTTTCAGGTTTTGAATCTCATTCTAGAGATAGACAGGTTCAAGGACATGGCTTTTTGCCTTCAAGTGTCTCAGAAGAGGACAGACATCAATAAAGAAATAACAATTTTCAACTTTCTTGCTTAGGTGATGAATAAACTATTACACAGATAAGTAAACTATTCAGAGGTGCAGGTTTGAGGGGAGATAAAATGAATTCTTTGGAAATGTTGAGTATGAACTTCCTGTTAGTCATTCAGGACTTACAAACTGATGGCTAAATATGTAACTGGAGCTTAGACAAGAGGGCTGAGTTTGTTGTCTGTCAGCATAGGTTTGGGAGTTACAGACAAAGGATGGTATATTAGTCTGCTCAGGCTGCCATAACAAAATACCACAGACTAAGTGGCTTAAACAACATAAATGTATTTTCTCACAGTTCCAGAAACTGGGAAGTCCAAGATCAAGGCGCTGGCAAATTGGGTTTCTGTTAGGGGCTCTCTTTCTGGGTTATGGACGGCCACCTTCTCACTGTGTCCTCATATGGTCTTTCCTGGGTGCATGAACATGGAGAGTGAGCAAGCTCTCTGGAGTCTCTTCTTATAACACTGCTATTCTAACAGATCTGAGGCCCCCACTTTACAACCTCATTTAACCTTAATTACTTCCTTAGACTCCCCATCACCAAATACAACCATGCTGAAAGTTAGTGCGTGAACATATGAATTTGGGGAAGCACAAACATTCAGTCTATAACCTACAGAATAAGATGTCCAAGGACAGTGTAGAGAATGAGAATCAAAGCCAAAGACAAAAGTATAGAAAGCTGGTATGAAAGTGTAGGTAGTAGAAGAGAAAGTGGTAGAGGAACTCTGAAAGAGTGGTCAGAGTGAGAAACAAATTAAAAAAGAGAGTTGTATCCAGTTGGTATAAAAAATTGAGAGGTGTTCAAGTAGTGAATAATCAATATCATTGTGACAGGTCAAGCAAAAATAAAGTACCAGATACTTGGCTGTCCTACAGTTAACTTGATATTAAGGTAGAAACATTTAGGAAAAGTTACAGATGTTTACAAAGAAGATTTTTTTTTAAACTACAATGTGCCCTGGAAATATAGATGTCATATTTGGCTTTATTTCCTCAACATGGTGCCTGGAATGAGGGAAGCAGTGAATAAACTTTAGTAATACTGTACTCAAAGTGGAAGAAAAGAGAAAGAGGCCCTTGTTATTGCTAACTGCTTGCTTTTTCTTATCATCACTTGTACTTTATCAATATGACTATTATAATATTTTCTGAAATATCTGGGAATGAGGCATTATCAGTAGAAAATGAGGATAGAGAAACTTCTATGATTCACTTTTAAAATAGGAAGTGGACACAGAAAAGAAAATGTTCTTAATAAGATGATATACTGAATAACAACAACAAAAAAACTTGACATGAGAAGAAATGTACATGTAAGCAAGAAACAATGTGTTTATTCAGAATAATTGCCAAAACTATCCACATACTTTAAAAACATTATTTGTGAAATTTCCATATATGCTTTTGTATTTATACCCATGTAGTCACTGATTTACTTGGTAAAATACCACTGACCCTCAAAACTCTGAATAAATTCTAGATTTTATGCAAAACAAAAATTACAAAATGAAGATTTGTTTTTCATACCAAGCTATAATACAAGTCTAATAAAGCAGAAAAAAGAAAAAATAAATTTTTTTTGAATGAGGGGGCTTTTTGCTGGCTCAGTTGATAGAATGTGTGACTCTTAATCTCAGGGTTTTGAGTTCAAGCCCCACACTGGGTGTGGAGATTACTTAAAAAAATTTTTTTAAAAACAACAAAAAAAAATTAATGAAAATACATTTGAGTTCCACGCCTAGAAAGAAGTAGAGGTGAATATGTTATTTTAACAATGTCGAGGGACTATTTTATTGAATAGAAGTATATCAATGAGAAATCTGGCATTGTTTCAGCTACTGAAATAGTAATATCTGGGAATATTTGGAAAGATCAACACAGAAACATCTCTTAGACTTATAGAGCATTTCTGAGTATAGGTACATTTATTACCTCATTCCTTTTCAAGATATCCTGCAATGGAGATGTTCCTCCCAGCCATGTTTACAAATTAGAAAACAGACTCAAGTAGATAAAGTGATTTTCCCAGCATCATGCATGTTTTGAAAAACAGCAAAGGCAAAAGCTATCTCACTTCATTCCACACATTTACTGAATTTCTATTGTGTGCCAAGTACCAGGTATTGGAGTCATAGTCAAATAAAATAAAGCTCCACTGCACTCTGCCCACCACCCCCCATGCCCTTCCTTCACTTAGACTCCATCTATTTTGGGTGTAAGTCTCCTGTCTGCTGTAGTGGGAAAGCTGTGACACCCACATGACACCATTAGTAACAGTTTCCCTGAAGAGCCTCCGTGGATAAAGAAAGTGGGAGGTGAAGGCCCTAACTCCCAGGGGCAGACCCTCTCTTGGTAATGTGTTACCTGCTCCTGTGACCAAGATGAACATCCAGATAGTTTTTCATATTACTCATAAGGCTCCCTGATCTATGACCAGTCTCTCTACTTTATTTGAGTTGCTTTTAAAATTAGATCATAGGAGTGCCTGGGTGGCTCAGCCCGGTTAAGCATCTGACTTGAACATCCAGGTCATGATCTCAGGGTTGGTGAGTTCGAGTCCCACATCCTGCTCTATGTTGACAGCTCAGAGCCTGGAGCTTGCTTTGGATTTTGTGTCTCCCTCTCTCTCTCTACCCTTACCCCACTATATGTCCCTTTCTCAAAAATAGATAAACATAAAAAAACAAAATAAGATCAGATCATTAATGATATATTGAATATAGTTGGGTCCAGACAGTCATGGGTCATGACTCATGGTTTGTTCACCATCTCCTGTGCAGGATCAAGAGAATGAATTAGGTGGCTTTTGGGTAACCTATACAGCAATAGTTCTCAAAGTGCGGTTCCTGGATGAGCAGTAGTAGCTTCTGAATTAAAAACTCTGAAAGTAGGGCCCAGAAATCTGTGTTTTAATAAAACCTCAAGAGTTGCTGATGCATGCTATAATTTAAGAACAACTGGTACACAGCTATAGAATTCTTTTTCTATACTATTTGGACAGAAATAGTGTTACGAAAGTTCCCAGCAAAAATAGAATCTATCCATCAATGTAATGGTAAACTCAAGCACATTTTTATCCACATTATTACCACCCTGTCTTTATTTATTATCACCTTTATCTGAAGTAGCCTTTAAAATATCTAATTTAATGTGAAAGCAAGCTCTCAGGACTGGTTAGTGTCATGTGAGTAGATACATAGTTTATATTAATGGCATTGAAAGTTGAACTATGGGACAATTTGTTCCTTCTAATTCACCCTCATCTTATTGCTGTTTCCAGAAGTATTAAGTATATTTATTGTCTCTTCATGGTTAGAGTATGAAAGAAAAGTGCCCAAAATGTTCATATTTATGGTATAAGTAATAAAATATTGAAGGGGTTTTTTTTAGTTCAAAGTAGCACCTGTGTTTATATTTTAAGGAGTATTTTACGTTATTTACATCTTGAGAAATTTATGTTATTTAATGCCTCTTACTGTATTTTCATTTATTTCTAAGAGAAGAAATTATTGGTAGTGTATAAGAAGTTTGATTAGTGATTTTTGGTTGGTTTTAAATAGTTATTTGCCAAACATTGTTTTTTCCAAAATAATAACAAGTCTAATAAGCATTGTCTACTACATTGGCTCTAAAATATAAAATGAAGAGAGAGGAAAAACTGGTAAGACTTTTAATTTACATCTTCAGCAAATATTATAAATGATGTCTCTGTAGCCTAATCTTGTTTTTCTTTACAAGAAATAACTTGGCAAAGAAATATTGTTCTTTCCCACTTATCATTCTTCACGCCTGTACAAGTATATATGTATATTCAAGGGTTGAGTTCTAATTTTGGAGTTTCCTTGTGTATGTAGAGACAAATAGGACTGTTTTCTTTGATGAGGTTGACAAAAGTACTTGTAACCTTTGTTTCTTCATGTAGCCACTTTGCTTGCAGAAATTGTTTTTTTCCTTTCTGATGACAGCTCTCTTCATAGACTGCATCTATATTAAGTTGCATTTCTAGGGCTCTCTCAAGGTATTTTAAAATTCTCTGATGAAAAACCTATGTTACATACAAGCTGGATGATATAGGCAAGGGAAGTTTTGGAGTAGTCATGGTTCTCCATAGAGGGACCTATTGGAACTTTTGGGAATCTGTGCAAGGAGATAGAACTAAGTCTGATGGAATCTATCCTTGGATAAGTCACATGGTAGGCCACATTCTATTCCCTCCAGAATGCTTTTAAAGAAACGAAATCCAAATTAGATTAATTACAGCCTGATGAATGGTATTCAGTATTGCAGGGGAAAGGTTGGGAGGAGGATGGAGTTGTCAGCAAATGGACATTAAAAACTAAGTTGCAAGAGAAACAGGAATAGGAATAGTCATAGAGTCATGGAAGTCAGGGGATAAAACTTTACAGATCATCTGGTCTGACTCAGCCATTGCACAAATGAGTCTGAGTGAAAGAGAAGTAAAGGGAGTGTTTAAAGTCACTGCTTAAGGAACCAATTGATCCAGAGCATCCACGTTCTCAGTCATTTCCACTACCCAGTTGAGATGATACAGAGGTAAAAATGATACATGAAGGGGAGGTAGAAAATATGAGCTTATCAAGGAGATTAAGAAAGCTTGGGGGACTGAATTAGGAAACCAAAACAACACAATGGGAATTAGAGTGAGACTTACAGGAGCATGTAAAAAATAGTTTCAAGTTGGTGTGAAAAATAGTTTAGGAGTTTCTGGAAATGGGAGTAAACAAAAATCAGAAATTAAGAGTGCAAATACATACAGTTGTATTTACTTACTCCCCCTCCCCCAACCCTGCAGCATACAGGGCAAAGGTGGAAGGCATCATTATGGAGCTGAGTACTCAAAGCTTGTGGAAGCTAGGGCAGTAAGCTGTAGGCAGAGGTACTTAAGCAGAGGGAAAACATCCAGAACATGACTGTGGGTTAGAGGATGGTTGTCAAGAAACCAGCGCCTTTCTTAGCAGCCAACTTTAGTGAGGAGGGGAAAGTAAGAGAAGAGGTAGGGGACAAGGTCTTTAAAGAAGAAACAGCAAGCACAGACATTTTGAGATATATCCTGCTTCTTTGACCCTTCTGCAGCCCTCCTGCACTATGGACTGCCCAACTTTGACCCTCTGGCCAAGATGGTTCTCTGATAGGCCATGACATATGACACCATTTTGGCACAGGCTATAACAACCTATTAGAGCATCAAAGTCCTCTTCACAGTCAGACAGTGTTTTTTAACTGAAGCTCTCACTTCTAAATTACTAAGTTTGAGCTGGTTATCTGGCACATATACCTATAACCCTGACTAGAGTAAAATTGTCCAACTTAATTTATTCATGAACACAAATTATAATAGAAAATATCCAAATAAAGAATTTTGTATGTGAAGAAATCAAAATACACCAACCATCAAATAAATAAACCCTACAGTCTCCAAATATGTATCAGCTTGCAATTCTAAATGTTTCCCTATCCAGTTTTGCTTGACACAAATCAAGGATGGGAACCTTGAATCTTTAGCAAAGACCTCACAAAACATTCTAATTGGTAGACCCTGTGTCTTCACAAATATTTACCATTGGTTATCTTCTAGGAAGCAAGTTGGGCAACATTTTTGAGCTCCTAATAAATTTTTTAGTGGTAGGGGCGCCTGGGTGGCGCAGTCGGTTAAGCGTCTGACTTCAGCCAGGTCACGATCTCACGGTCCGTGAGTTCGAGCCCCGCGTCAGGCTCTGGGCTGATGGCTCGGAGCCTGGAGCGTGTTTCCGATTCTGTGTCTCCCTCTCTTTCTGCCCCTCCCCCATTCATGCTCTGTCTCTCTCTGTCCCAAAAATAAAAAAAAAAAAAAACAACGTTGAAAAAAAAAATTTTTTTAGTGGTAGCATAACTTGTGATATTATGATACATATATACATACATATATACATTATATATATATATAATGTATATATGTATGTATATATGTATATATATATGTATATATGTATAATATATATTAAGATATTATGACATACTGGACAGAACAAGCTAATAGAGAATGAAAGGTTAAGTACTATTTTCTTTCAACTATCAGCACTAGCACTCCACTAGGCATTGTCCAGAAAGCACTCTTCTACAGGAATCTACATGGTTAGAACAAAATAATTTGGGTGGTTTTGACTTTTGACTATTCTAACTACTTCATATAACTGGAATCATACCATATTTGTCTTTTTATGACTGGCTTATTTCACATAGTATAATGTCCTTAAGTTTCATCTATAGTGTAGCATATTATAGAATTTCCTTTTTTATTTTAAATTTGAGTATGGTTGACACACAATGTTATAGTAGTTTCAGGTATACAGTATAGTGATTTGACAAGGTTGTACTTATGGTATGCGCACAGCAAGTGTAACTGCCATCTGTCACCATACAACACTTTTACAATACCATTGACTATATTCCCTATGCTTAATTCCTGTGACGTATTTATTCCTTAACTAGTAACCCATATCTCCTACTCTCCTTCACTCTTTTGGCCCATCTCATTGCCTCCCTTCCCTTTGGCAATCATTAGTTTGTTCTCTATTTATGAGACTGAGTCTGCTTTTTTTTTGTTTTATTCATGTGGTTTTTAGATTCCACACATAAATGAAATCATATGGTATTTCTCTGACTTATTTCATTTAGCCACATTGATCTACTTTTATTCTATTCTCTTCTTTTCAATGGACTTAGTAAGAAAAGCCAAGAGAGGAAATGTAGAGGGAAAACAAAATCACATTTAGCAGGAAAATGTCACATCTCCATAGTAATGATGATCAGAAATCTTAATAATTATTGATGGCGAAAATTAGCTGATGAACTTTAAGCCCTTGGGTTAAAGCTAATTGCAAGCCAAAATGCATACAACTGATCCCTCAGTTGTTCATTGATACAGATAAGATGGACAATATTTTCCTGAGGGTGGAATGTTCTCATCCATTTTAAATCCATTTTACCCAGGATTTAAGTGCTATTAATTATTTTCTAAATTCATATTTAGAAACTTTTAAAGATTTTCTCATTCTACTGAATATAGTTTTGTAAACTTGCTACATGAAAACTTCTGCAGCAAAGAAATATATCTAGACTTTAACTTTTATGTAAGACATATGCTTCTTCTGGTCCTCCCCCATTCTTTTACAAATGTGTAAATCATAGAATTAGAAGTAACTTCAAATGGTTCATGTCTAGACTGTAGGTGGAAGTGGATTGCAGAGACAGAACAGCAAGCCAGAACCAGGAAGGATAAGCCTAAAAATAAGTGTCAGACACCATACAAAGAGCATGAGCAGACGTCGAGTGAAAAGATAGGGTTTACAATCAGGTAGCAGTGTGGAATCAGGATCACAGCAAAGATGAGGCAAGACACGAAGTGAGAAACTAGACAGGGTGTAGCTGCTTCTATTCTGTGAGCATCATTTAAATCAGTTATCTTTCATAATTGACTGGATGTCATTTGAGATCAAGGACTTTGCCTATCTAGATTTGTAGTCTTAGGACATGTTTTATATTACTGCATAAAATATGAACAAGGTGAATATTGAATGAATGAATGAATGAATGAATGTGGTAAAAGCCAACTACAGGTATAGTCTCTTTATACAGGTGTATAAATCAAGAGTTGGACACATACACATTCTATTTATTATAAAAATTTTAAAGGGTAGATTTCACAATGTCTAAATCTCAACTGTGAAGATTTTCTGCTTTTTCACTTTATAAGCCTATCAAAGTTCAGAAATGCAGAGCTGAAAATGGAGATCACCCTTTCCTAGTGGTTTTCATCCTTGATGGAATAAAATGGGGGGGGGGATTCCCTAGAGCTACATGAGTTGCAATCTAGTAATAATGAAAACTTCCATAGGATTCTAAACTTCTTGACAGCAGAGAATGTATGGTATAAAAAACTTGGCCTGCTACACACTTGCTGTTTCTGCTGCTGCTGCTGAGTCTTCAAAAGCTTTCTGACTTATTTGAAGAAAAGCTGTTAATCTTGTCAGAGTCTCTCTGATGCTCTGAGACAGGGCTGAAAACCCACGTAAGCCTAGGGCTACTGGAAAGGGCACAAGAAAGGTCCAGGCAAGTTGTCTCTGTGTTTTTTGACCTAGTCTTAGCATTTCTTATAGTTACAAGACCATGTTTTACTCGAATGCTATACAATTCCTATGATGGCATAATGCCACACATGGAATAAACAGGAAGATAGGGCTGGAAGGGATGGCTTCAGGTTCCTTCCCTCTGAGAAGTTAACACACCAGAATGATGTCAGTAGATTATTTTCAAGTTTATGAAGACTCACATGACTTTATAAGAGGCAAATGTGAGAAAAAACAACTATTCTGGATACTGATATAATTGGCATATAAATAGTCAAATATTTACAGTATTAAAAAATATGTGGTTTCACATAGTGAACCAAATACATATTAGATAATGCTTATAAAATAAATTTCACAGTGTTTTCAAATGAATGGGATTTTTTTAAAGATGGAAGTTCAGTAATTTTTGTGTTGGTAATCTTTTAAATTTTTTCTAAAGTTTATTTATTTTTTTTATTTAAAAAAATTTTTTAATGTTTATTTTTGAGACAGAGAGAGGCAGAGGATGAATGGGGGAGGGTCAGAGAGAGAGGGAGACACAGAATCTGAAGCAGAATCCAGGCTCTGAGCTGTCAGCACAGAGCCCGACATGGGCTTGAACTCACAGACTGTGAGATCATGACCTGAGCCAAAGTTGGAAGCTCAACCAACTGAGCCACACAGGCACCCTTAAAGTTTATTTATTTCTCAGAGAGAGAATGAGGGCACAAGCAAGGGAGGGGCAGAGAGAGGAAGAGAGAGAATCCCAAGCAGGCTCCATGTTGCCAGCACAGAGCCCAATACTGGGCTTGATTTCATGAACCATGAGATCATGACCTGAGCCAAAATCAAGAATTGGACACAACCAACTGAGACACCCAGGTGTCTCTGTATGTTTAGGCTTTATTCATAATAGTTTTTACTTAAGAAATGAAGGTCATATGACATCCATAAAATCTGGTGGCTTCTATCAAGTCTGTTATGTGGCACAAAGTGGGTGTTTCATCTATGTGCATAAATTGACTACACTAACAATTGACTCAAATTAGTATAAACACTTCACAATACTAATTCAATACAATCAAATATTTAAAAATTTTTAAATGTTCACTTAGTAAATATAATTTATTTTTTCCTTCTCATTCATTTATTAAAATATACTATTTCTTTAACCAAAACTCTTAATTACCTCTGATTCACTGAGATATTGAAACTGATAGCTAATCTTGAACTAATAATTTGCATAAATATGGAAAGTCATGAAATGTATAGGCATCAGAAAGAGTTCCAATCAAAAGGCAGGGTTAGGTCTCACAGTGTGGTTTCATTCTAAAATGTTATGAATTTTTAAAATATGAAATATGTCCAAAGAAACATAAAGGCAGAAACATTTTTACAAAACAAATACATTTCAAACAATCCTCCCCTTGGTCTTCCTATACCAGCAGGTATAATTTTTAACTCCTGATATAAATATTTTTCTGGAAAACTCACCCTAAATATTTTCTGTAATAAGCAAAATAAAGTGTACAAATAAACAACAGCATAAATATTCTGGCCAGCTAGACTTGATATGTGGTAATTAAATATTCCAGCACCTTTGTCCAATTTCCAGGGTGCTTTTCCTCTGGTGGTAGTGTTCTCGTGCACTTTAGCAACTCCTCTGTCTTATATTTGTCAGGGAAGGAAAATTTCCTCTCTGGAGGTGACCTCTGTCCTGCTCAGTGGATTAGATGATTGTATGGTTACAGTCCATTGGCTTTGATCCTGGGATGCAAATGTTCTCTTCCATTCTGCACAGTCCCTTTCTGTCTTGGAGTCTGATCCTTTGTTAGCAGCAAATGCTCACTGCAAGCTTGTCACAATGATTTAGGAAAGGCATATTTTACCAAAATAAGAAGCCCAGTGGTGTAGCTGGAGCTGATCAGAAGCCATCAGCAAGCTGACAGATTGCTTTTTATGCGAGATTGGCCTTTGGGTCTTTTGGAGGAAGAAACCTCTACATATACATGATGAAAGTCAACATTTGGTCACAAAACTGTGATCCCCATTAGAAAGCAAAAATGTTTATCCAACAGAAAGGTACATAGGTTTGAGTAAATGAATGAATGACCCAGATCCTTATAGATCTTCCCATTGAACATTCTGGGTTTTTTTTCTTGGTCAGTCATTCAGTCACTCATTTATGCTTTCATTCTCTGTGATAGGCATTGAGCTATGTCCTGGGAATAAAACAAAAAGCAAGAGAGATACTGTCTTTCCTTCCATAGAATTTACATTATAGTGGTAGATGTTGACAAGTAATCAGGCATCAAGTAAAAGGGAAATACAGTTCTCTAGCTCACTATCACTCTTCAGTGTTATCCTATTTATTTAGATATGGAGCAAAATGGAAGGGAATATATTTTCCAGGTGATTAAGGGGCAACCTCTGCCTTTGCACTTGTATAGGAGAGGGGTTGATTAGTGGGAGAAATAGCTCCAAGAAGATCAGCCTTGTGATCAGAAACTAAAGAGATGATCTAATGCTCAGCAAAGGTGGCCCAGTGCCAGTATGAAACCATGAAAAAAGTCATGAAGAGACACACAGGGTGATCACATTGGGTCAATGTATCATCACCAAAAGTAGATAGTTAAGATACCTAAGAATTGGCTAGTTGATTGGTATTCACTCTGGAACCCCGATCCCTCAACTGTGCCTGAGTACCTTCTCATCCTCATCCCATGAGTGCTCCCTCTACCTTATTCTTCTACTCAAACGTCTATCAACTTGCATTTGGAAGTTTAGTCTTGTTTGCCAAAATAAACTATAGTAATTCCAATGAATTGGGAAAGAATCCTGGTGGTATCATTTTAGGGATGGAGGTGTAGGGATTTTGTTTTTTATTTTTTATTTTATTTTATTTTATTTTATTTTATTTTATTTTATTTTATTTT